>NC_052326.1:47649434-47684093 GCF_016432855.1 Salvelinus namaycush | reverse complement strand
GACTGTCTCTAAAACTGTCTGTATCTCTACTGAACATAGCTACCTGTTAGGACTGTGTCTCTTAACTGTCTGTATCTCTACTGAACATAGCTACCTGTTAGGACTGTCTCTAAACTGTCTGTATCTCTACTGAACATAGCTACCTGTTAGGACTGTGTCTCTAAACTGTCTGTATCTCTACTGAACATAGCTACCTGTTAGTACTGTGTCTCTAAACTGTCTGTACTCTACTGAACAAGCTACCTTTAGGACTGTGTCTCTTAAACTGTCTGTATCTCTACTGAACATAGCTACCTGTTAGGACTGTGTCTCTAACTGTCTGTATCTCTACTGAACATAGCTACCTGTTAGGACTGTGTCTCTTAACTGTCTGTATCTCTACTGAACATAGCTAACTGTTAGGACTGTGTCTCTTAAACTGTCTGATCTCTACTCCTTTTGAACATAGCTACCTGTTAGGACTGTGTCTCTAAACTGTCTGTATCTCTACTGAACATAGCTACATGTTAGGACTGGTCTCTTAACTGTCTGTATCTCTACTGAACATAGCTACCTGTTAGGACTGTGTCTCTAAACTGTCTGTATCTCTACTGAACATAGCTACCTGTTAGGACTGTGTCTCTTAACTGTCTGTATCTCTACTGAACATAGCTACCTGTTAGGACTGTGTCTCTTAACTGTCTGTATCTCTACTGAACATAGCTACCTGTTAGTACTGTGTCTCTAAACTGTCTGTATCTCTACTGAACATAGCTACCTGTTAGGACTGTCTCTAAACTGTCTGTCTCTACTGAACATAGCTACCTGTTAGGACTGTCTCTAAACTGTCTGTATCTCTACTGAACATAGCTACCTGTTAGGACTGTCTCTAAACTGTCTGTATCTCTACTGAACATAGCTACCTGTTAGGACTGTGTCTTAAACTGTCTGTATCTCTACTGAACTAGTAACTGTTAGGACTGTGTCTCTAACTGTCTGTATCTCTACTGAACATAGCTACCTGTTAGGACTGTGTCTCTAAACTGTCTGTATCTCTACTGAACATAGCTACCTGTTAGGACTGTGTCTCTAAACTGTCTGTATCTCTACTGAACATAGCTACCTGTTAGGACTGTGTCTCTAAACTGTCTGTATCTCTACTGAACATAGCTACCTGTTAGGACTGTCTCTAAACTGTCTGTATCTCTACTGAACATAGCTACCTGTTAGGACTGTGTCTCTAAACTGTCTGTATCTCTACTGAACATAGCTACCTGTTAGGACTGTGTCTCTAAACTGTCTGTATCTCTACTGAAATAGCTACCTGTTAGGACTGTCTCTAAACTGTCTGTATCTCTACTGAACATAGCTACCTGTTAGGACGTGTCTCTTAACTGTCTCTACTCTACTGACATAGCTACCTGTTAGGACTGTGTCTCTAAACTGTCTGTATCTCTACTGAACATAGCTACCTGTTAGGACTGTGTCTCTAAACTGTCTGTATCTCTACTGAACATAGCTACCTGTTAGGACTGTGTCTCTAAACTGTCTGTCTCTACTGAACATAGCTACCTGTTAGGACTGTCTCTAAACTGTCTGTATCTCTACTGAACATAGCTACCTGTTAGGACTGTCTCTAAACTGTCTGTATCTCTACTGAACATAGCTACCTGTTAGGACTGTCTCTAAACTGTCTGTATCTCTACTGAACATAGCTACCTGTTAGGACTGTGTCTCTAAAACTGTCTGTATCTCTACGAACATAGCTACCGTTAGGACTGTGTCTCTAAACTGTCTGTATCTCTACTGAACATAGCTACCTGTTAGGACTGTGTCTCTTAACTGTCTGTATCTCTACTGAACATAGCTACCTGTTAGGACTGGTCTCTAAACTGTCTGTATCTCTACTGAACATAGCTACCTGTTAGGACTGTGTCTCTTAACTGTCTGTATTCTCTACTGAACATAGCTACCTGTTAGGACTGTGCTCTAAACTGTCTGTATCTCTACTGAACATAGCTACCTGTTAGGACTGTGTCTCTTAACTGTCTGTATCTCTACTGAACATAGCTACCTGTTAGGACTGTGTCTCTAACTGTCTGTATCTCTACTGAACATAGCTACCTGTTAGGACTGTGTCTCTAAACTGTCTGTATCTCTACTGAACATAGCTACCTGTTAGGACTGTGTCTCTTAACTGTCGCGTTTCTCTCTCTCTCGCTGGGCTCCAGCAGCAGTTCCGAGGAGTCGGGGGGCGAGGCCAGAGTGGTGCTGAGTAGGAGGTGCTCGTGTTGGGATAGGTACTGGGCTGGGGTCTGCTTGGCCGCACGCGCACAGTGGAGCAACTCCCTCTGCAGCAGGGGTAGGTTGGCCTGGAGAGGGAAAGAGAGACGGTGGAGAGATGGGAGGAGAGGGGGAGGAGAGAGGGAGGTGAGTGTAATTTGAAACATGGTGTTGCATTAATACACAGCTAAAAGAGAGAGTGAGACAGACAGTTGGAGAGAGAGAGGCAGAGAGAGAGAGAAAGGCAGAGAGAGACAGATAGACAGATAAACAGAGGAATATGAGAGAGAAAGACAGAGAGACAGACAGAGAACCAGGAGAGAGAAAGACCGACAGAGAGACAGACAGACAGATAGAGAAACAGAGGAATAGGAGAAAGAAAGACAGACAGACAGATAGAGAAACAGAGGAATAGGAGAAAGAAAGACAGAGAGAAGCTAGTAGGTAGAAGCTAGTAGCAGTATTTTCCTAATTTGTTTTCATATGCAGTTTCATCAAAGCTTCCACAATCCAACTACAGCTATCACGGCTGTCAAGGACGGCCAAAGTTAGTTACTTTAAGGAGCAGTTCTCTCTCTGTGGGTCTAACCCCAAGAAGTTCTGGAAAACTATTAAAAACCTGGAGAATAAATCCTCCTCACAGCTGCCCATGTCCCTTAAAGTTGATGATGTGGTTGTTACTGACAAGAAGCACATGGCTGAGCTCTTTAATCACCACTTCATTAAGTCAGGATTCCTATTTGACTCAGCCATGCCTCCTTGCCCGTCCAACATTTCCTCATCTCCCACCCCTTCTAATGCGACTAGCCCCGATACTCCTCCCTCTTTTTCCCCTGCCCCGCTACAAAGTTTCTCCCTGCAGGCGGTCACTGAGTCCAAGGGGCTAAAGGAGCTCCTTAAACTTGACCCCAAAAAACCATCTGGGTCAGATGGTTTTAGACCCTTTCTTCTTTAAGGTTGCTGCTCCTATCATCGCCAAGCCTATCTCTGACCTTTTTAACCTGTCTCTTCTCCCATTGCTTGGAAGGCAGCCACGATTCGTCCTTTATTTAAAGGGGGAGATCAAGATGATCCTAACTGTTATAGGCCTATTTCTATCTTGCCCTGTTTATCAAAAGTTTTGGAAAAACTTGTACTGTAAATAATCACCTGACTGGCTTTCTTGATGTCTATAATATTCTCTCGGGTATGCAATCTGGTTTCCGCTCAGGTTATGGATGTGTCACTGCAACCTTAAAGGTCCTCAATGATGCCACCATTTCCCTTGATTCCAAGCAATGTTTTGCTGCTATTTTTATTGACTTGCCCAAAGCTTTTGATATGGTAGACCATTCCATTCTTGTGAGCTGGCTAAGGAGTATTGGTGTCTCTGAGGGGTCTTTCTACCTCTCTCAGAGTGCAGTGTATAATGTCAGAACATCTGCTCAGCCACTGCCTGTCACCAAGGGAGTACCCCAAGGCTCGATACTCGGCCCAATGCTCTTCTCAATTTACATCAACAATATAGCTCAGGCAGTAGGAAGCTCTCTCATCCATTTATATGCAGATGATACAGTCTTATACTCAGCTGGCCCCTCCCCGGATTTTGTGTTAAATGCTCTACAACAAAGCTTTCTTAGTGTCCAACAATGTTTCTCTACCCTTAACCTTGTTCTGAACACCTCCAAAACAAAGGTCATGTGGTTTGTTAAGAAGAATGCCCTCTCCCCACAGGTGTGATTACTACCTCTGAGGGTTTAGAGCTTGAGGTAGTCACCTCATACAAGTACTTGGGAGTATGGCTAGACGGTGCACTGTCCTTCTCTCAGCACATATCAAAGCTGCAGGCTAAAGTTAAACCTAGAATTGGTTTCCTCTATCGTAATCGCTCCTCTTTCACCCCAGCTGCCAAACTAACCCTGATTCAGATGACCATCCTACCCATGCTAGATTACGGAGATGTAATTTATAGATCGGCAGATGAGGGTTCTCTCGAGCGGCTAGATGTTCTTGACCTATCGGCCATCAGATTTGCCACCAATGCTCCTTATAGGACACATCACTGCACTCTATACTCCTCTGTAAACTGGTCATCTCTGTATACCCGTCGCAAGACCCACTGGTTGATGCTTATTTATAAACCCTCTTAGGCCTCACTCCCCCCTATAAGAGATATCTACTGCAGCCCTCATCCTCCTCACTCATACATCCGTTCCGTATAGTCACATTCTGTTAAAGGTCCCCAAAGTACATACATCCCTGGGTCGCTCCTCTTTTCAGTTTGCTGCAGCTAGCGACTGGAACGAGCTGCAACAAACACACAGTTTTATCTCAATTTCTTCATTCAAAGACTCAATCATGGACACTTACTGACAGTTGTGGCTGCTTTGCATGATGTATTGTTGTCTCTATAATGCTTGTATCATGTTTTGTGCTGCTGCCATGTTGTGTTGCTACCATGCTGTGTTGTCATGTGTTGCTGCCATGCAATGTTGTTTTCTTAGGTCTCTCTTTATGTAATGTTGTGTTGTCTCTCTTGTCGTGATGTGTGTTTTGTCCTATATTTTTATTTAATTTATTTTTATTTTTCATCCCAGCCCCCGTCCCCACATGAGACCTTTTGGTAGGCCGTCATTGTAAATAAGAATTTGTTCTTAACTGACTTGCCTTAAATAAAGGTTAAATAAATAAAAGTTCACACCACAGGAACAAAAATGCAATACCCTGAACTGATCTTGTGCAAATGCAAAGTAAAGGTCCTATTAAATCCAACTGACATGCCCACAAAATATCATAAAGTGATGTTTTCACGTGAAAATCCTGAAACGCGTCCACGACTTATTTACATATCGCAAGACGTCACGGAAACGGCATGGCGACACGGCGGAGACACACACTAGACAGAAGTGTGTCACTGAGGAGGCCCAGAAGGAGACAGACATACAACAGATCTCTCCTTGAGAGAGACGCCTGGAGGACAGAGACACACACTAGACAGAAGTGTGTCACTGAGGAGGCTCAGAAGGAGACAGACATACAACAGATCTTCCTTGAGAGAGACGCCTGGAGGACAGAGACACACACTAGACAGAAGTGTGTCATGAGGAGGCCCGAAGGAGACAGACATACAAACAGATCTCTCCTTGAGAGAGACGCCTGGAGGACAAGAGACACACACTAGACAGAAGTGTGTCACTGAGGAGGCCCAGAAGGAGACGACATACAACAGATCTCTCCTTGAGAGAGACGCCGGAGGACAGAGACACACACTAGACAGAAGTGTGTCACTGAGGAGGCCCAGAAGGAGACAGACATACAACAGATCTCTCCTTGAGAGAGACGCCTGGAGGACAGAGACACACACTAGACAGAAGTGTGTCACTGAGGAGGCCCAGAAGGAGACAGACATACAACAGATCTCTCCTTGAGAGAGACGCCTGGAGGACAGAGACACACACTAGACAGAAGTGTGTCACTGAGGAGGCCCAGAAGGAGACAGACATACAACAGATTCTCTCTGAGAGAGACGCCTGGAGGACAGAGACACACACTAGACAGAAGTGTGTCACTGAGGAGGCCCAGAAGGAGACAGACATACAACAGATCTCTCCTTGAGAGAGACGCCTGGAGGACAGAGACACACACTCTCTCTCACACGTGTACAAACACGTGCCCACACATTCGCACACACACTGGCACACACACTCACATACCCTCTCTCCCTCGCCTGATAAGCGTTAGCCCCCTAACTGTTTCTGCCCCCTGACTGTTTCTGCCCCCTAACTGTTTCTGCAGTCTGACTGTTTCTGCCCCCTGACTGTTTCTGCCCCCTGACTGTTTCTGCCCCCTGACTGTTTCTGCAGTCTGACTGTTTCTGCACCCTGACTGTTTCTGCCCCCTGACTTTTTCTGCAGCCTAACTGTTTCTGCCCCCTGACTGTTTCTGCAGTCTGACTGTTTCTGCCCTCTGACTGTTTCTGCAGTCTGACTGTTTCTGCCCCCTGACTGTTTCTGCAGTCTGACTGTTTCTGCCCCCTGACTGTTTCTGCAGCCTGACTATTTCTGCAGCCTAACTGTTTCTGCAGCCTGACTGTTTCTGCAGCCTAACTGTTTCTGCAGCCTGACTATTTCTGCAGCCTAACTGTTTCTGCAGCCTGACTGTTTCTGCAGCCTAACTGTTTCTGCAGCCTGACTATTTCTGCAGCCTAACTGTTTCTGCAGCCTGACTGTTTCTGAACCCTGACTGTTTCTGCAGCCTGACTGTTTCTGAACCCTGACTGTTTCTGAACCCTGACTGTTTCTGCCCCCTGACTGTTTCTGCAGCCTGACTGTTTCTGCAGCCTAACTGTTTCTGCAGCCTGACTATTTCTGCAGCCTAACTGTTTCTGCAGCCTGACTGTTTCTGAACCCTGACTGTTTCTGTTGCTTTCACTAAATCACTGAAAAACCCAAACACATAGTCCATCACTCATCACTATGTAGAGACGGACAACCACCCCAAACCACAACCACAACCCCCAACCACAACCCCAACCCCAAACCACAACCCCAAACCGCAAACCACAACCACAACCGCAAACCACAACCACAACCGCAAACCACAACCATAACCATAACCCTAAACCACAACCCCAAACCACAACCACAACCCTAAACCACAACCCCAAACCACAACCCCAAACCACAACCACAACCCCAAACCACAACCACAACCCCAACCCCAAACCACAACCCCAAACCACAACCACAACCCCAAACCACAACCACAACCCCAAACCACAACCACAACCCCAAACCACAACCCCAAACCACAACCACAACCCCAACCCCAAACCACAACCCCAAACCGCAAACCACAACCGCAAACCACAACCACAACCATAACCCTAAACCACAACCCCAAACCACAACCACAACCGCAAACCACAACCACAACCGCAAACCACAACCATAACCATAACCCTAAACCACAACCCCAAACCACAACCACAACCCTAAACCACAACCACAACCATAACCCTAAACCACAACCCCAAACCACAACCACAACCCTAAACCACAACCCCCAACCACAACCCCCAACCACAACCCCAAACCGCAAACCACAACCACAACCATAACCCTAAACCACAACCCCAAACCACAACCACAACCCCAAACCACAACCACAACCCTAAACCACAACCACAACCCCAAACCACAACCCCAAACCCAAACCCCAAACCTCACTTCAGATCAGGGTTTACTTTAGGAAAATGTGGCGCCGGACTTTTGACTGTCCACATTTACTTTTCGTCATCCAACAAGACTAGTAACGAACAGCAAAATCACTTGCCTATGTCAATCTACTATAGTAGAAAAGTTTAGGCTATCTATTCTATTGGTCAGCTTGTGGAGAAAGAAAGAACCTATTTCAAACAGACTCTGGGGCAGCTGTGGGACGATAGATCCCAGATTCATACAACCAGTAGGCCTAGCCTACATGAAACAAACGTTAAAAAGCAATGAGTCTGATGCAACAGATCAGAATGTTTAGCTTAAAATGTTGATAAACTATTTTTTCTTCACATTATAAGTGCAGCAATGTGCACCAGGCAGTAGGCTACGCACAAATGTTTGTTCCATAATGCAAATAGCGGGAAAACACCATTGTCAAAAGGCACTGCACATGCGAGCAGTTTCATGTGACAGAGATGAAAATATCCATTAGAGATGTAGAAAGAGAGGAGATCTAATAGACTACTTTGAAGCAAGGTAAGACATGCCTCATAATATGTATTAAAACATTCAGCTTTCAAACAATTAATTATATGGTTTCAAAATGTTGCCGTTTGATGCCGCGTTCAAACAACTGGGAACTTGGAAATCTCCGACGTTAGTGCGCTCAAGACAACTGGAAACTGGGATAAAAACGAACTCAGACTGGGAAAAATAGTTTTGAGTGGTCATCCAACTCGTATTTCCAACTCAGGAACTCTGGCCTCTTTCTAGAGCTCTGACATTCCAAACTGAAGATCACTGATGTTGTGATTTGACCTCGTATTTTTCAGTGTTCCCAGTTGTCTTGAAAGCAGCACAAGATGCTGCAGCAGCAGCTCTCACGCTGTCTGACAGATTTTCCACTCAAAGGCTCTGTATCTGTATGCTGTACGCGTGTGATAAATAAGACACATAAATATACTGTACACACGCAGCAATTTAATTCCACAAAATTATGCAAATTGCCCTGTGTGTGTCTGTGTGTGTGTGTAGTAGTAGAAGCAAGGCTGAGTGGAATGAGAGAGGTCAAATGAGAGAGAGAGAGAGAGAGAGAGAGAGAGGAGAAAGCAGGAGGAAGACAAGCATCACAGGCCACTATCAGAATGCAGGCACCCTGGTAGGAGGTAGAGAGAGAGAGGGACAAGCGAAAGAGAGAAAAAGTGATGAGCAGAGGCAGAACGAAGTAAAGGAATCCCCCTCCCTCCCTCTCTCTTTCCATCCTTAATGAACAACAGGTCCGAGTGTGCTTATAATTACATGCACTTCCTCATTCCCCCTTTTCCACTTAAGACCCTTACCCCCCTCTTTACCCTCTTCCTTACCCGCCTCTCAACCCCTACCTAGGGCCTCTCGACACATATGTTGTCCGTCAGTTAAGCGCCGGTCTCTTTTTCTGCTGGACGGACGCGAGATTGGCGACGCCGGGAAAACCTGAATGACTGCCTTCATTTAATGCGACACAGAGCCCCATAAAAGAAGAGAATGGTTTATAGTCATGTTTCACACTTCCGAGCTCTCTCTCTCTCTCTCTCTGCCATAATGGTTGGAGAGAGAGAGGATGGAGAGAGAGAGAGAGAGAGAGAGAGAGAGAGAGAGAGAGAGAGAGAGAGAGAGAGAGAGAGAGAGAGAGAGAGAGAGAGAGAGCGATAGAGAGAGCGATAGAGAGAGCGATAGAGAGAGCGATAGAGAGAGAGAGAGAAGTTGAGGAGCATCGTAAATTACGAAAATTCATCTCTGATATGTTTTCAGACAGCTGTGGTTTCGGGATGAGGTAACCCGTGGAAAAAGAGCAGATTTTCACCGGCTGAAAAATCTAGCAATAACAGCGAGAAATGTGACTGGTTGGAAGATTTATGTTCAGGTCTCATGAGGGTGGCTCTTAAAAATACTACTATTTCAGGCCCCCATGTTGCAAAGTTACTCAAAAGCCCAATAAAACTTGCGCAACCCCTGTCGCTCGTTAAGTCAACGCATACAACTGCATTGTTACATTGGGAACGACTGAAAGGCAATAAATTAAATCCCCGATTCCAATTTCCTTTTTGTATGACAAACGTCTGGCTGTTAAATATTCAATGCGATTATAATAATGTTTTCCCCATTCTAATTATGCTACCATCTACTTGCAGTTTCTCATGATTTGTTTGCATATTTGCGTTATTATTGGTTTATTAAATACTAGACAATGACGTCCAAAGATTTCTGAGAGAATTGTAATTATAATCCTCTATGCCAGAAGCTCCTCTACGCTTCATGAAAGGAATCCGTCCCAAATAACACCCTATCCCCTATATAGTGCACTTCTTCCCATAGAGGCCCGGTCAAAAATAGTATACTCTATAGGGAATAGGGTGCCATTTGGGATGAACTCTAGCTGTTACCTTCAATACAAACATCTGGTTTTTCCCACTCCTGATTTCATGACTAATTATACGCAGTCCTTGAGTCATTGTAAACCTCCTCCGAAACATCAAAGGCCTTGTGAGGAGGACAAAGAGGAACACTGTAGCAGCACAGGCCTGGATTCAGTTATGAATATTCACAGCACAGGGAGAAGGAAAGATAGAGGGGGGAGAGAGAGAAGGGGGAGACAGAGAGCGAGAGAGAGAGGGGGAAGAGAGAGAGGTGGGAAAGAGTGTGAGAGAGAGAGAAGGGAGAGAGTGAGAGAGACAGAAAGAGTGAGAGAGAAGGGGGGAGAAAGAGAGAGAGAGAAAGATAGGAGGAGAAAGAGTGTGAGTGAGAGAGAGAGATAGGAGGAGAAAGAGTGTGAGAAAGAGAGAAAGAGAGAGAGGAAAGGAAAGAGAGAGAGAGGAAAAAAAGAGAGAGGGAGAGAAAATAGAGATGGCAAATAAAGAGTGGAAATAACAGAGAGTAACAGAGAAATAGAGAGATAGAGAGGAGGTAGGTGTTACCTTGAGGAAGGGAATGACGAAGGGCCTCAGGGGAAAGTTGGTGGCCTCCTGGAGCCTTGAGTGGAACTCCTCGATGGTGACTGTTGAATTCTGGGACACATAGAGGAGAGATCAGCCAATCACAATTCACCTCAAGGTTCAGTTTATTTGTCTCCAACACTGAGCTTGACATTGTGCGTGCTCCAGATCAACTACATTGCAGCTGCCACACAAGCTGTCCATTTGTAGATCAGTCCAAATAGATTCTCTCAGACAAGAGGATAGACTTGAATCACTTGAATCCCTTTGAGTGACCAGAGAAATAACTATATGGCACCAAAAGTCAGTTTCCCTTTCAACTGCTGATCAACCTGTTCATGGATGAATGATGTGCAACAGATGATACGTAGGTATAATCTACAGCACAGGACTCAATATGTTGCAGATGGGGCCTGTCAAAACCAATACAGTGTGTCCATTTGGGCCACATATACTGAATATACGGTCATGTTCCATTGAATGAAAACATCTGACGAAATAAAATCCAGCCCAACATAAATAACACATACTGTCTTTTCTATTTTGGGCAGATATTTGTACTGGTATTGAAAGTAACATATACATATATTCAAATATTTCATTCTCCATATATATCACTTCAATTTTATTTGACTCCATTCAATTCAGTTCAACTAATTTCAATCATCGAAACACATCTCAAATCAAATGCAACTATGTTGACATATCAATACAGAATAAGTGACAATGTTTTACGGGAGTTTCCATCCATTCCTAAAACGTTTTATCAACCACTCACCACGAGGGCCAGCACCAGGTTGCGGACACTCTCTCCGATCTCGGGCGAGATGTCGTTGCCGAACTGCTGCAGCGTCGTCAGGAAGCGTTTGAGCTTGCTGAGCTGTCGGGCGCCGCATGTGGCCGGGAGCTGCTGATTGGCCAGCGAGGAGGAAGAGGAGGAGCTAGGCCCATTGCTGTAGCGCTGGGGCGGCGAGGGCACAGCATTTAGGGTGGGCGGGGAGTGGTGGATTCCATTGGTCACTGGGGGTGGGAAGAGGCGGGACAGGGAGGAGCAAATGAGAGGTCGGCGTAGGAGGTCAAAAAGGTTTATCAAATGTGGTCCGACATGGGAGGTAGTGCTTCGATTGGATGGGCTGATGCAAATGCTACAGAGGGACAATACATATCACATTCATTATAGAATCACCAGATCTTTCATATGGAATCCTTATTTACACCTATCTGATCTAGGCCGGGTTACTGTACAGGCCTTTGTGACAACAAAGGGGGCTTTATAAATACATTTTATTGATATATGGCCATAAAGTAAAGCAGACAAAAAAGGAAGCCTTTCAGATATATCAGAATACTCCAAAATCGTTTACCACACTGCCCTAATTCATCTATGGATGATGGATATTACGAGGCTGCAGACCCAGGACGCTCCTCTATGGGGAGCTAGTGGTGGTAAGAGTCTTAACTTCTTATGGCTGGGAGAAGTATTGAGTAGCTTGGATGAATAAGGTGGACAGAGTAAACTGCCACCCACCAGGGCCTCATTGAATGGCGATGACTGCTCCAGTCATTCTATTTCTATGGTAAGAGTGCTAATATCTGTGGTACTCACGAGTGGTGGAGGAGAAGGAGGCTGGCCGGGGTCCGCTGGGGTTCACGGAGGGCAGGGGCGGCATGGTGGCGCTGCTGCTGCTGCTGCTGGGGACTGGTCTGGGGACTGGTCTGGAATGAGTCTTGACATCCACAGGAGAGCCGGGCATGGCAGGGGTCTTCTTCTCACCACTGTCTGAGGAGGGGGAGAGAGGGGAGGGAGAAAGAAGGGAGGGAGAGAGAGAGAAGGGATGGAGAGATAGGGGAGGAAGAGAGAGAGAGAGAGAGAGAGAGAGAGAGAGAGAGAGAGAGAGAGAGAGAGAGAGAGAGGAGGGACAGGGTCAATAGGTGCATGACAGAGATGTTTTGTGGTCGGGGTGTTCAAACAGGCGCACGTATGTACACACACACATTCACGCATATACGTACACATACACGCTAATGTGTAGAAGTAGGTTTGCAGTCTGGTTTCCATCATCAGCCACTCAAATTACAAACCCACGTAAACACACACTATCCTCAGCATCAATGTGTGTGTGTGTGCATCGAGGTGCTCTTTTCATGACATCGACCAGGGATGGGCAACTTTGATGGTGGTGGAAGTCATCATTAGTGGCTCGTGGGTCTGCCTACCCACATCCATATCCCACATTAGTTTCCTGTGTGGATCAAGAATGATCCACCACCCAAAGGACATCCAGCCAACTTGACACAACTGTGGGAAGTGTTGGAGTCAACATGGACCAGTATCCCTGTGGAACACTTTCACAGTATCCCTGCGTCCACACCCGACAAATTCAGGCTTTTCTGAGGGCGAAAGGGTGGCGTGCAACTCAATATTAGAAAGGTGTACACCCTTTTGCCCTCAGAACAGCCTCAGTTTGTCAGGGCATGGACTCTACAAGGTATCGAAAGCGTTCCACAGGGGATATATGGCCCACCCTCTGAATGGCACACATACACAATCCATGTCTCAACTGTCTCACTCTCAAGGCTTAAAAATCCTTCTTTAACCTGTCTCCTCCCTTTCATCTATACTGACTAAAGCGGATTTAACAGGTGACATCAACAAGGAATCATAGCTTTCACCTGGATTCACCTGGTCAGTCTGTGTCATGGAAAGAGAAGGTGTTCTTAATGTTTTGTCCACTCTGTGTGAGTGTTAAGAAGAGTGACTGAACATTTCCAGACTCAATATTATCAATGTCCTCACCTTTTTCATGGAAGAAAACAACAGCAGAACCTCCCCCTCCTCCACCCCCCTTCTGCCCCTGGTAGAGCAACCAGATGTCTTGGGGTCTAGCCTTGCCTTGACATGCTCAACCCTTCCATTGAGATCCATGGCAGAAGTGCTAATGAAGAAAAGCCATTGTGTTTGTGGAGAAGAATGGCCCTTCATTGAGCCAGTGGGGCCAGGGCCGAAGAAAGAAGGAAAAGAGGGCGGGAGCTATTTCACGCTTTACTAACAAGATCGCAAAAGCTTTTGAATGTTAAACGCATACTTCTCAATATGCCACGGCCAATGAATGAAATGAATGGGACCACCAAATCAGGGGATGGGGGAGAGAGGGAGAGAGAGATGGTAATAATCTTTAGATCAGAGGGCATCTGTGTTAGTCCAATCCCCATGAAGACTGGGTCTGGTCTCTATTTGGAGTGGATCAGATGCTTCCAACTGCTTTTAGACAGACGATTAATAGACAAGCAGTTTTAAAGGGTAAAAGGTTGGGTGAGAGGTTCCTTGGTTTTAGGGTTTTTCTTTAGACCCAGACTATTATGCACGTTTGATGTCATGAACTGAGCATCTGCCTTCATACACAAACATATGAATGCAACAGCCAGTACAATTTGATGGGGAGCGATATGGCATTTAATATGTCAGCATGTGATGATAAATAATTAGGGTAAAAACTAGGAAATCAAAAAACCGGCCACTGCAGGATGTGGTTCCACTGTGGACTTGATGGAATCCAAAGGGGGGCTCCCGATCAGAGTTATTTTCATGTTGAAATAAACAATACGCCTCATGACTTGGTGGTTCGTAGACATACCCCTTTAGAAAAAGGAAAAGCAACAAAGGTATATGCTTACTTACACCAAAAACATATGTGAGTTGTTTCAACTAAATATTATTAACTATTATTTTATTATTTATTTTACTCAACTTTTTGGTAAAAGTGGTATATGAACTTAATACTTTTAGTTGGCCTAAACTTGGCTCCAACAAAAATTCTGTCAACTTAAAAATATGTGTTTGCTTAAATTGTCTCATATGTTCATTCAACTAGAAATGATTATTTGGGCATCTTACCTAAAAAAGGTTGTAGGACTAGTTACACACACAGTGTTTTTAACAGACAAGTTGAGTAAACACATTTTAAATTGACTGGACCAACTAAAAATGTTTAGTTCAGGTAAAAAGGCTGTGGAACCAGATACTTAATAACAGGGGTGCAACTTTGGTTTTAGAAGGGGGGGGGGGGGGGGGGGGGGATGACATAGATAGATAGATAGACATTTTTTTTATCCAATTGGATAAACACTCCAAACAGCCTACCCAACTGCTCAGAGGCGTCCGGATGGTCCTAAAGTGCACCGTTGCCTCGTTTGTATCACATTCCAATGATAAAACCGGGGGGGGGGGGGGAAATGCAATTTCAGAATGTTGTCCCCAGTGAAAGTTGCACCCCTGCTTAATAATAATGAATTGAAACAACTAGATATGTGGATGTTTTTTATACAGTGTAATACTCAAGTATATGTACAGTTGAAGTCGGAAGTTTACATACACCTTAGCCAAATACATTTGAACTCAGTTATTCACAATTCCTGACATTTAATCCTGGTAAAAATTCCCTGTTTTAGGTCAGTTAGGATCACCACTTTATTTGAAGAATGACAGAGCTGGTGTAACTGAGTCTGGTTTGTAGGCCTCCTTGCTCACACACGCTTTAACAGTTCTGCCCACACATTTTCTATAGGATTGAGGTCAGGACTTTATGATGGCCACTCCAATACCTTGACTTTGTTGTCCTTAAGACATTTTCCACAACTTTGGAAGTATGCTTATGGTTATTGTCCATTTGGAAGACCCATTTGCAACCAAGCTTTAACTTCCTGACTGATGTCTTGAGATGTTGCTTCAATATATCCACATAATTTTCCTCCCTCATGATGCCATCTATTTTGTGAAGTGCACCAGTCCCTCCTGCAACAAAGCACCATGATGCTGCCACCCCCGTGCTTCCCGGGTTGGCATGGTGTTCTTCGGCTTGCAAGCGTCCACCTATTTCCTCCAAACATAACGATGGTCATTATGGCCAAACAGTTCTATTTTTGTTTCATCAGACCAGAGGACATTTCTCCAAAAAGTACGATCTTTGTCCCCATGTGCAGTTGCAAACCTGAGTCTGGCTTTTTTATGGCGGTTTTGGAACAGTGGTTTCTTCCTTGCTGAGCGGCCTTTCAGGTTATGTCGATATAGGACTTGATTTACTGTGGATATAGATACGTTTGTACCTGTTTCCTCCAGAATCTTCACAAGGTCCTTTGTTGTTGGTCTGTGATTGATTTGCACTTTCGCACCAAAGTAAGTTCATCTCTAGGAGATGCCTCCTGAGCGGTATGACGGCTGCGTGGTCCCATGGTGTTAATACTTGCGTACTATTGT
Organism: Salvelinus namaycush; assembly: GCF_016432855.1. Taxonomy (NCBI): domain Eukaryota; kingdom Metazoa; phylum Chordata; class Actinopteri; order Salmoniformes; family Salmonidae; genus Salvelinus; species Salvelinus namaycush. The sequence continues at coordinate 47,668,410 of NC_052326.1, read as the reverse complement.
TGTACAGATGAACGTGGTACCTTCAGGCATTTGGAAACTTCTGGCTGATTTCTTTTGATTTTCCCATGATGTCAAGCAAAGAGGCACTGAGACTGAAGGCCTTGAAATACATCCACAGGTACACCTCCAATTGACTCAAATGATGTCAACTAGCCTATCAAAAGCTTCTAGAGCCATGACATAATTTTCAGGAATTTTCCAAGCTGTTTAAAGGCACAGTCAACTTAGTGTATGTAAACTTCTGACCCACTGGAATTGTGATAGTGAATTATAGGTGAAATAATCTGTTTGTAAACAATTGTTTGAAAAATGACTTGTCATGCACAAAGTAGATGTCCTAACCGACTTGCCAAAACTATAGTTTGTTAACAAGAAATTTGTGGAGTGGTTGAAAAATTAGTTTTAATGACTACAACCTAAGTGTATGTAAACTTCCGACTTCAACTGTTGAATTAATAAAGCCAGCAGACAAGCATGTGCACACACACACATTCCCACACAACAGTGAGGGTTCACCTGAACTCTCTGGATTGCAGCACTGCACCCTGTGATTTGACCGCTCCCTCTGCCCTTGCATCTGAGCCCCGCTTTGACTCTACCCTCCCTTCATTTCTCCCCCTCTTCTTGTCCTCCCCTCTCTTTCTCGCCGCACCCTGTGGTCTGCCTTCTATCGCTCCACCTGTTCAGGAGAGCAGGGGTGCAGGAAGAAAGGCTATACACAGCAATTTGGGCTTCTGTCTCACACACACGCACGTGGCACAGTGACGGGCACACACAAGCACGCACACACACACATACACACACACTGTGCCAGCACTTGACATGGAGCAGCCTGGAGCACACACACTGGTTCCAATGCTCCGCACGTCTCAATAACATGATCCATGGGACGTATAGCTCCACAAGTCTCAATAACACGATCCATGGGACGTACAGTTCCACACGTCTCAATAACACGATCCATGGGACGTATAGCTCCACACGTCTCAATAACACGATCCATGGGACGTATAGCTCCACACGTCTCAATAACACGATCCATGGGACGTACAGTTCCACACGTCTCAATAACACGATCCATAGGACGTATAGCTCCACACTTCTCAATAACACGATCCATGGGACGTACAGTTTCACACGTCTCAATAACACGATCCATGGGACGTACAGTTCCACACGTCTCAATAACACGATCCATGGGACGTATAGCTCCACACGTCTCAATAACACGATCCATGGGACGTATAGCTCCACACGTCTCAATAACACGATCCATGGGACGTATAGCTCCACAAGTCTCAATAACACGATCCATGGGACGTATAGCTCCACACGTCTCAATAACACGATCCATGGGACGTATAGCTCCACAAGTCTCAATAACACGATCCATGGGACGTACAGCTCCACACGTCTCAATAACACGATCCATGGGACGTATAGCTCCACACGTCTCAATAACACGATCCATGGGACGTATAGCTTCAAATCAAATCTTATTAGTCACATGCGCCGAATACAACAGGTGTAGACCTTACAGTGAAATGCTTATTTACGAGCCCCTAACCAACAAAGTACTGAGTAAAGGGTCTGAATACTTAAGTAAATGTGATATTTCAGTTTTTTTATTTTTAATAAATTAGCAAAAATGTATAAAAACCTGTTTTTGCGTTGTCATTATTGGGTATTGTGTGTATATTGACGAGGGAAAAAAACAGTGTAATCAATTTTAGAATAAGGCTGTAACTTAACAACATGTGGAAAAAGTGAAGTGGTCTGAATACTTCCCGAATGCACTGTACAGCTTCATAATAACAATATCAGTATTAATGAGGATGACGTCTCAATAACACAATCCATTGGACGTATAACTTCGTAATAACAATATCAGTTCCGCCAACACAATAGAAAGCTGATATGCAGCTCTATCCTCTGAGGAAACCATTGCTTCTGTCATGACGTTGGGTTGGGGGTAGGTTTATGACAGTCATAAATACCTCTTTCCCCCTTTTTCTCTCTCCCTACTATAACTGATGTGACATAAGAAAACCCCTTGGTTAACATAGAGATTCTGGGTAACATCAGAAGTTGGGGGAAATGAACTATATTCTGGTAATCCGACCAACCGAACATATGCGGTGGTACTTAAGGTATATTATGTCAGTTCGGTTGCCCTCTGACACATTCTCATCAACGATAGAATGACATAAACTCTACTGTGGAAAGTCTAAACGTCAGAGGTATCGGATTCACATGGAATTGTTGTTTAATTGAAATGTTTGAATATGACATTATTTGTGAAGAGGTGAAATGTAATTTTAGCTTCCAAATGAGAGATCTGTGCTTTCATAAGTTTTCCTCTGCTCACAGTGGCCCGCCCCTGTGAAGAGGCATGGGTTATAAACTTTTCAGACACACCCCTCTCCCTCCACTATAAAGGCCATGAACAAGAATATAACTTCCTGTTCCGGGTACACTAGGATGACGGTCCGGTGTCAGAATGGTTCAGATAATAACTACAGATGAAGCCAACATCAGCATGGACTTTGATTGTGAATGGTATGAACTTTGAACTCGTATTCACTACAGAAGTGATATCTCCTAGCCGTTGAGTTAGCAACAGCTAAACGCAGGTTAGGAAGGACAGTCCAAGTATCCCGTCTACTACACACAACGTATCCCGTGACTACCAGAGACATTCTTCAAAGGACAGAGGACTCGGGTTGGCGACACGGTCCATCTACCACCAACCTACGGAAGCGCAGCTCAGAGTAAATATGTATTGCATTTTCCTCTTCAAATGGGCGGTAATTTAGAATGCATAAGATACTGTATTTACGATAGTACAGCTCGCCTATGTTCAAGTCTCCTGCTCTTTCACTAGGACTCAGCCCCTTCCCTTTGTGTAACAAGCTGTCATATCTATTCCGCCCGCTAGGGACGTTTTTCTGTATGACGTAATTTGTGACCAAGTTATGATTTAATTGTATATGTGTGATTCTGTGTGATTAGTTAGGTATTTAGTAAATAAATAATTGAACCCAATTTTGTATTGCTGATTCAACTTGTTAGCCAGGATTCTTGCAGATAACCAAGGACTTACAACTTTCAGATGAGACTGAATAAAATGACGATTAATGTGACTGTTATGGACGTAAAATCTTACTAAATCTTTAAGAGTTTATTCGAAAGATAACAGCTCTATAAATATTCTTTCGTGGTGTCCCTCTCTAGTTAATTAACATTTACATGATTAGTTCAATCAGGTAATATTAATTACGGAGAAATTATTTTATAGAATAGCATGTCATAGCAATTAATCTGGCATAGTCAAAGACACGACACTTCCAATACATTGCTTTGTGTTTAGTGGTCCATATGTACAAAGTGTATCAATACATTGATTTGTGTTTAGTGGTCCATATGTACAAAGTGTATCAATACATTGATTTGTGTTTAGTGGTCCATATGTATAAAGTGTATCAATACAGTGATTGGTGTTTAGTGGTCCATATGTATAAAGTGTATCAATACATTGATTGGTGTTTAGTGGTCCATATGTACAAAGTGTATCAATACATTGCTTTGTGTTTAGTGGTCCATATGTACAAAGTGTATCAATACAGTGATTGGTGTTTAGTGGTCCATATGTACAAAGTGTATCAATACATTGCTTTGTGTTTAGTGGTCCATATGTACAAAGTGTATCAATACATTGCTTTGTGTTTAGTGGTCCATATGTACAAAGTGTATCAATACATTGCTTTGTGTTTAGTGGTCCATATGTACAAAGTGTATCAATACAGTGATTGGTGTTTAGTGGTCCATATGTACAAAGTGTATCAATACATTGCTTTGTGTTTAGTGGTCCATATGTACAAAGTGTATCAATACATTGCTTTGTGTTTAGTGGTCCATATGTACAAAGTGTATCAATACATTGATTGGTGTTTAGTGGTCCATATGTACAAAGTGTATCAATACATTGATTGGTGTTTAGTGGTCCATATGTACAAAGTGTATCAATACATTGCTTTGTGTTTAGTGGTCCATATGTACAAAGTGTATCAGAATATGACTGCTGATCTAGGATCACTTTTTCATTTTATATCAGTTTTACCGTTTAGATCATAATATGATATGGACGGGGGAGACCTGATTCTAGATCAGGACTCCCACTCTGAGAAGCTTTGTGAATATGGGTCAGAGTGCATCTTTCTCAAGTCAAAAGAACAGACGGTATTAAAACAACTATATTTCTTTCCAGTTCCTTTACCAAGCACATTTAGCAATTAGTATCAACATTAGTATCAACTGCTAAAGTCAAATGAGATTGGAAATCCTTGGCTCTGGCATAAGGTAACTGAGAAGACATCACATGGCGACGTTACAGATAATTCAATGCAACACAGAAAGAGACAGGCCTAATTCACTCAGTATGTCAGTTAGTGGGCCATAGCCAGATGACTTCCTGAGACCACTACTACTGTCAGTCTGTCGCCTGAGACCACTACTACTGTCAGTCTGTCACCTGAGACCACTACTACTGTCAGTCTGTCACCTCAGACCACTACTACTGTCAGTCTGTCACCTGAGACCACTACTACTGTCAGTCTGTCACCTGAGACCACTACTACTGTCAGTCTGTCACCTCAGACCACTACTACTGTCAGTCTGTCACCTCAGACCACTACTACTGTCAGTCTGTCACCTCAGACCACTACTACTGTCAGTCTGTCACCTGAGACCACTACTACTGTCAGTCTGTCACCTCAGACCACTACTACTGTCAGTCTGTCACCTCAGACCACTACTACTGTCAGTCTGTCACCTGAGACCACTACTACTGTCAGTCTGTCACCTCAGACCACTACTACTGTCAGTCTGTCACCTGAGACCACTACCACTGTCAGTCTGTCACCTGAGACCACTACTACTGTCAGTCTGTCACCTGAGACCACTACCACTGTCAGTCTGTCACCTGAGACCACTACTACTGTCAGTCTGTCGCCTCAGACCACTACTACTGTCAGTCTGTCACCTGAGACCACTACTACTGTCAGTCTGTCACCTGAGACCACTACCACTGTCAGTCTGTCACCTGAGACCACTACTACTGTCAGTCTGTCACCTGAGACCACTACCACTGTCAGTCTGTCGCCTGAGACCACTACTACTGTCAGTCTGTCACCTGAGACCACTACTACTGTCAGTCTGTCACCTGAGACCACTACTACTGTCAGTCTGTCACCTGAGACCACTACTACTGTCAGTCTGTCGCCTCAGACCACTACTACTGTCAGTCTGTCACCTCAGACCACTACTACTGTCAGTCTGTCACCTGAGACCACTACTACTGTCAGTCTGTCACCTGAGACCACTACTACTGTCAGTCTGTCGCCTCAGACCACTACTACTGTCAGTCTGTCACCTCAGACCACTACTACTGTCAGTCTGTCACCTGAGACCACTACTACTGTCAGTCTGTCACCTCAGACCACTACTACTGTCAGTCTGTCACCTGAGACCACTACTACTGTCAGTCTGTCACCTCAGACCACTACTACTGTCAGTCTGTCACCTGAGACCACTACTACTGTCAGTCTGTCACCTCAGACCACTACTACTGTCAGTCTGTCACCTGAGACCACTACTACTGTCAGTCTGTCACCTGAGACCACTACTACTGTCAGTCTGTCACCTGAGACCACTACTTCTGTCAGTCTGTCACCTGAGACCACTACTACTGTCAGTCTGTCACCTCAGACCACTACTACTGTCAGTCTGTCACCTGAGACCACTACTACTGTCAGTCTGTCACCTGAGACCACTACTACTGTCAGTCTGTCACCTGAGACCACTACTACTGTCAGTCTGTCACCTGAGACCACTACTACTGTCAGTCTGTCGCCTCAGACCACTACTACTGTCAGTCTGTCACCTCAGACCACTACTACTGTCAGTCTGTCACCTGAGACCACTACTACTGTCAGTCTGTCACCTGAGACCACTACTACTGTCAGTCTGTCGCCTCAGACCACTACTACTGTCAGTCTGTCACCTCAGACCACTACTACTGTCAGTCTGTCACCTGAGACCACTACTACTGTCAGTCTGTCACCTCAGACCACTACTACTGTCAGTCTGTCACCTGAGACCACTACTACTGTCAGTCTGTCACCTCAGACCACTACTACTGTCAGTCTGTCACCTGAGACCACTACTACTGTCAGTCTGTCACCTCAGACCACTACTACTGTCAGTCTGTCACCTGAGACCACTACTACTGTCAGTCTGTCACCTGAGACCACTACTACTGTCAGTCTGTCACCTGAGACCACTACTTCTGTCAGTCTGTCACCTGAGACCACTACTACTGTCAGTCTGTCACCTCAGACCACTACTACTGTCAGTCTGTCACCTGAGACCACTACTACTGTCAGTCTGTCACCTGAGACCACTACTACTGTCAGTCTGTCACCTGAGACCACTACTACTGTCAGTCTGTCACCTGAGACCACTACTACTGTCAGTCTGTCACCTCAGACCACTACTACTGTCAGTCTGTCACCTCAGACCACTACTACTGTCAGTCTGTCACCTGAGACCACTACCACTGTCAGTCTGTCACCTGAGACCACTACTACTGTCCGTCTGTCACCTGAGACCACTACCACTGTCAGTCTGTCGCCTGAGACCACTAATACTGTCAGTCTGTCACCTGAGACCACTACTACTGTCAGTCTGTCACCTCAGACCACTACTACTGTCAGTCTGTCACCTCAGACCACTACTACTGTCAGTCTGTCACCTGAGACCACTACTACTGTCAGTCTGTCACCTGAGACCACTACTACTGTCAGTCTGTCACCTGAGACCACTACCACTGTCAGTCTGTCACCTGAGACCACTACTACTGTCAGTCTGTCGCCTGAGACCACTACTACTGCCAGTCTGTCGCCTGAGACCACTACTACTGTCAGTCTGTCGCCTGAGACCACTACTACTGTCAGTCTGTCACCTGAGACCACTACCACTGTCAGTCTGTCACCTGAGACCACTACTACTGTCAGTCTAACATACGGATGCAAGCCCCCCCCCCCCCCCCCCCCCCCCCCCCCCCCCCCCCACACACACAAACACATATTACTGCTGGGGGGAAAAACGATACAGTTACATATTGGGATATTATTATTTTGATGATATATCGTATTGTTTTGACAATATCACAATATTATGTTTGTACTAGTCGGCTGTACCTGCACCAAAACTCCAGTATTTGTCCTTCTATAGCGTGTTCTCCATCTGCTTTTTAAATGGCGAGCCAATAACTTTTTTGCACTTTTATTTCCCTGACTGATGACAACTCGTGTTCTCATGTCTCTCTCTCTGCAGCAGACATATGGTGAGCAATATGTTTGAAACATCGAATCGCAAAAATATCACAGTATAGAATCGCAATACATATAGAATAGTGAGAGTCGCAAAACATATCGTATCGGCACCTAAGGATTGAGATAATATCGTATCGTAAGGTCCCTGGCAATTCCCAGCCTTAACACACACACTGACTAAAACGCACACACACATTATTATAAAGAATATTGTCCTGTGTTAGCTCAGCGAGACACCTATGTTTACAGGATGTTTGTCTAGCTGGTCTGACTGCCACCTGTCACCTTATCCCTGATATGAATGAACAAGAAGCACAAGCATAGAGACAGAACATGAAAAATAGCCTGGAAAGTAATGCTGTAGTGTACACATTAACTGAAGTTGTTTCAAAGATATGGTTTATACTAAAAATAAATAACTACATTCTGTGTAAAGGAGAGTAGAATAGAATCTAATAGAATAGGGCTAGATAAGAGTAGAAAATAATCCAATAGAATAGGGCTAGATGAGAGTAGAATATAATCCAATAGAATAGGGCTAGATAAGAGTAGAATAGAATCCAATAGAGTAGGGCTAGATGAGAGTCGAACAGAATCCAATAGAATAGGGCTAGATAAGAGTAGAATAGAATCCAATAAAATAGGGCTAGATAAGAGTAGAATATAATCCAATAGAATAGGGCTAGATAAGAGTAGAATAGAATCCAATAGAGTAGGGCTAGATGAGAGTCGAACAGAATCCAATAGAATAGGGCTAGATAAGAGTAGAATAGAATCCAATAGAATAGGGCTAGATAAGAGTAGAATAGAATCCAATAGAATAGGGCTAGATAAGAGTCAAGTAGAATCCAATATAATAGGGCTAGATAAGAGCAAAATAGAATCCAATAGAATAGGGCTAGATAAGAGCAAAATAGAATCCAATAGAATAGGGCTAGATAAGAGCTAAATATAATCCAATAGAATAGGGCTAGATAAGAGTCAAATAGAATCCAATAGAATAGGGCTAGATAAGAGTCAAATAGAATCCAATAGAATGGGGCTAGATGAGAGTAGAATATAATCCAATAAAATAGGGCTAGATAAGAGTCAAATAGAATCCAATAGAATAGGGCTAGATAAGAGTCAAATAGAATCCAATAGAATAGGGCTAGATGAGAGTAGAATAGAATCCAATAGAATAGGGCTAGATAAGAGTCAAATAGAATCCAATAGAATAGGGCTAGATAAGAGTCAAATAGAATCCAATAGAATAGGGCTAGATAAGAGTCAAATAGAATCCAATAGAATAGGGCTAGATAAGAGTCAAATAGAATCCAATAGAATAGGGCTAGATGAGAGTAGAATAGAATCCAATAAAATAGGGCTAGATAAGAGTCAAATAGAATCCAATAGAATAGGGCTAGATAAGAGTCAAATAGAATCCAATAGAATAGGGCTAGATGAGAGTAGAATATAATCCAATAGAATAGGGCTAGATAAGAGTCAAATAGAATCCAATAGAATAGGGCTAGATGAGAGTAGAATATAATCCAATAAAATAGGGCTAGATAAGAGTCAAATAGAATCCAATAGAATAGGGCTAGATAAGAGTCAAATAGAATCCAATATAATAGGGCTAGATAAGAGCAAAATATAATCCAATAGAATAGGGCTAGATAAGAGTCAAATAGAATCCAATAGAATAGGGCTAGATAAGAGCAAAATATAATCCAATAGAATAGGGCTAGATGAGAGTAGAATAGAATCCAATAGAATAGGGCTAGATAAGAGTCAAATAGAATCCAATAGAATAGGGCTAGATAAGATTAGAATAGGGCAGAAATGGGGAGTCTGACTGAACAAGCATCTAAATAGATTCATATGTAATTTGTTCTAAAGGTAGGTGGGGACCATGTCAGAAAAGTGAAAACATAAAGCACTTCAAATACATTTGATAAAGAAATATCAACAACAACAAAAATATGAAACACTTCTTCTTAAATCTTTCATCTTCATGTCTTCTTCATAGATAGATATATATTGTGCTCCTCTCCTGTGCACCAGGTGTCTCTAATCTCCCACTCTAATAAGCATGCAATCTAACAGCTGTGGAGAGCGAGAGAGACATGAGAGACAGAGAGAGCGAGAGAGAAAGGGAGACACGAGAGAGAAAGGGAGACACGAGAGAGAGAGCGACAGAGAGAGAAAGAGCAAGAGAGAGAGAGAGAGAAAGAGAGGGAGAGAGAAAGAGAGGGAGAGAGAAAGAGAGATAGAAAAGAGGAATGTTTTGAGAAACAGATGAAGCGGTGAACTGGAATGACTGACACATCCTCCCTGCTACGGTGTATTACCACAAGGCCAGTAAAAGAGTCACTACATTTAATAACTAGATCAAACGTGACATGTGTGTGTGTGTGTCTTGAGGCTATTTGTGTTATATTTGAGTAAGTAATCAGATGAATAATGCAGATATAAGACAAAAGGTAGAGGAATGTTTGTGTGATAAGACTGACAATTTGACTTTCAACTACAGGTCGTCAGATACAACAGATCTGAGTCTCAAGGAAGATAAAACACCTATTATCATGTCGTTTCATGATCTAAATTCAGTGTAGAAGACCCATGCTGTCAGTTCTGTGCCACCCCCCACACACACACCTAGAGGCTGTCATGTGGGATGGAGTGAAAGGGGAGGCAGTGCACCACTTATCACTGTCTGACAGCTTCCTCTGAACACACACACACACAGACAGACATGCAAACACACCCCAAGTCACAACTCAGGGACATTTTCTGCCATGTGGGCCATTCCGACCCACACATAGCCAACCTTGATGTTGTAACTTAAGGACACCTGACAGACAATGTGACTGTACAACAACAACTGCAAGAACAACAGTCTGAAACAACAAATAGAGAAGCGCTTCTAAAAGACTAATTATGCTTGTGATTTTAGAAAGATACATTTCCATCAAAAGACCTCGCTAGTTCTAAGCTCTGAATGCTTAAATCCATATAAAATGAATTACAACACAAAAAAGGAGCATTGCACCCACCTACCTAACGCCCCGCACTCCTACCAACAAAACACTCAGGAGATATAGAGAGACAGAGACAGAGAGAAAGAGAGAGAGAGAGAGAGAAAGAGGGAGAGAGAGAGAGAGAGAGAGAGAGAGAGAGAGAGAGAGAGAGAGAGAGAGAGAGAGAGAGAGAGAGAGAGAGAGAGAGAGAGAGAGAGAGAGAGAGAGAGAGAGAGAGAGAGAGAGAAAGAGAGATAGAGAAAGAGGGAGAAAGAGAGAGACAAAGGGAGAGAGAAGGAGAAAAAGAACGAGAGAGTCAAAGAGGACAAGAACAGAGGAAGAAGCCTGCTCACAAAGCCAAGGACACAAAAGGGTTTTAAGCTATCAGCCCCTTAGCACCACAACCAGTACCGTTGCTGCCTCGATTGCCCAGGCCCCCTCCTCCTCCCTCCTTCCTCTGTCCCCCATCCTCCATATGGATCTAATCGGGCAAGAGGCTGGCCAGCTGGGACCCCCAACAGTCACCTGTGAAGGAGACAGAAGGGACAGAAGGGCCCCGGCTCCCCCAGCCAAGGGGAGAAACACAATGCTGTGTTCCAAGGGAAGCAGAGGAGGGGGAGGGCGGGATAGAGAGGGGGATAGAGGGAGGAAGAGGGGGATAGAGGGAGGATGGGATAGAGGGAGAGAGAGGGGTTTAAAGGGAGGGAGGATGGGATAGAGGGAGAGAGAGGGGTTTAAAGGCAGGGAGGAGGGGATAGAGGGAGGGAGAGGGGGATAGAGGGAGGATGGGATAGAGGGAGAGAGAGGGGTTTAAAGGCAGGGAGGATGGGATAGAGGGAGGGAGAGGGGGATAGAGGGAGGATGGGATAGAGGGAGAGAGAGGGGTTGAAAGGGAGGGAGGAGGGGATAGAGGGAGGGAGAGGGGGATATAGGGAGGGAGAGGGGGGTATCGGGAGGAAGGGATAGAGGGAGGGAGGAGGGGTTTAGAGGGAGGGAGGAGGGGATAGAGGGAAGGAGGAGGGGATAGAGGGAGGGAGAGGGGTTTAGAGGGAGGGAGGAGGGGATAGAGGGAAGGAGAGGGGGATAGAGGGAGGGAGAGGGAGATATAGGGAGGGAGAGGAGGATAGAGGGAGGGAGGAGGGGATAGAGGGAGGGAGGAGGGGATATAGGGAGGGAGAGTGGGGTATAGGGAGGAAGGGATAGAGGGAGGGAGAGGGGTTTAGAGGGATGGAGGAGGGGATAGAGGGAGGGAGAGGGGGCTGGAGGGAGGGAGAGGAGGATAGAGGGAGGGAGGAGGGGATATAGGGAGGGAGGAGGGGATATAGGGAGGGAGAGTGGGATAGAGGGAGGGAGAGGGGGATAAAGGGAGGGAGAGAGGGGGAGAGGGGATAGAGGGAGGGAAAGGGGGATATAGGGAGGGAGAGGGGGATAGCGGGAGGGAGGAGGGGATAGAGGGAGGGAGAGGGGGATAGAGGGAGGGTGGGGGGATAGAGGGAGGGAGACAGGTATGTAGAGGGAGGGAGACAGGTATGTAGAGGGAGGGAGACAGGTATGTAGAGGGAGGGAGACAGGTATGTAGAGGGAGGGAGACAGGGATACAGGGAGGGTGAGGGTGAGAGTGACAACTCCCCCATGACAACTCCTCCATGACAACTCCCCATGACAACTCCCCCATGACAACTCCTCCATGACAACTCCCCCATGACAACTCCCCCATGACAACTCCCCCATGACAACTCCTCCATGACAACTCCCCATGACAACTCCCCCATGACAACTCCCCCATGACAACTCCTCCATGACAACTCCCCATGACAACTCCCCCATGACAACTCCCCCATGACAACTCCTCCATGACAACTCCCCATGACAACTCCCCCATGACAACTCCCCCATGACAACTCCCCCATGACAACTCCTCCATGACAACTCCCCATGACAACTCCCCCATGACAACTCCTCCATGACAACTCTCCCATGACAACTCCTCCATGACAACTCCCCCATGACAACTCCTCCATGACAACTCCCCATGACAACTCCTCCATGACAACTCCCCATGACAACTCGTCCATGACAAGTCTCCCATGACAACTCCTCCATGACAACTCTCCCATGACAACTCCTCCATGACAACTCCCCATGACAACTCTTCCATGACAACTCTTCCATGACAACTCCCCCATGACAACAACCCATGACAACTCCCTATGACAACAACCCGTGACAACTCTCCCCATGACAACAACCCATGACAACAACCCATGACAACAACCCATGACAACTCTCCCCATGACAACTCCCCATGACAACTCCCCCATGACAACTCCTCCATGACAACTCCCCCATGACAACTCCTCCATGACAACTCCCCATAACAACTCTTCCATGACAACTCCCCATGACAACTCCTCCATAACAACTCTTCCATGACAACTCCCCCATGACAACTCTCCCCATGACAACAACCCATGACAACTCCTCCATGACAACTCCCCATGACAACTCCTCCATAACAACTCTTCCATGACAACTCCCCCATGACAACTCTCCCCACGACAACAACCCATGACAACTCCATATGACAACAACCCATGACAACAACCTATGACAACAACCCATGACAACTCTCCCCATGACAACTGTCTAAACAAAGGCTTAGAGCTCCTATATCGGGGCTGTGTGTATGTGTGTGTCGCCTTTCCAATGAGGCACACGATGCTAGCTCCATTCAGCTCATTTGAAAACATTATTTATAGTTTTTGCCTCTTGGGTGATGACAACTCCAATCAGCCAAAAGTACATTAAATTGTAACCTCCCCATTGTCCAATCATCAGGTGCTGTTAAAATAAAATGTACTATCTACGGACCTTCAAATATGATCTATAATACTTTGTGGGGTAATTTGGGCATGTCTAGTGCTCTATGTAGGGAATAGGGGACAATTTGGGAAAGTGTTGGACAAGAGACAACAGGGAAAATAAATGAGTCTGCATGTTAGAGGCGCCATGAAGGGAGAGGGAAAGAGAGAAAGAGAGACAGGGAGGGATAGAGACAGAGAAAGAGAGAGGGAAGGAGAGAAAGAGAGATGGGGAGAGAAAGAGACAGAGAAAGAGAGAGGAAGGAGAGAAAGAGAGATGGGGAGAGAAAGAGACAGAGAAAGAGAGAGGGAAAGAGAGATGGGGAGAGAAAGAGACAGAGAAAGAGAGAGGGAAGGAGAGAAAGAGAGACGGGGAGAGAAAGAGACAGAGAAAGAGAGAGGGAAGGAGAGACAGAGAGACGGGGAGAGAAAGAGACAGAGAAAGAGAGAGGGAAGGAGAGAAAGACAGACGGGGAGAGAAAGACAGAGAAAGAGAGAGTGAAAGAGAGAAAGCGAGACGGGGAGAGAAAGACAGAGAAAGAGAGAGGGAAAGAGAGAAAGAGAGACGGGGAGAGAAAGACAGAGAAAGAGAGAGGGAAGGAGAGAAAGAGAGACGGGGAGAAAGACAGAGAAAGAGAGAGGGAAGGAGAGAAAGAGAGACGGGGAGAGAAAGAGACAGAGAAAGAGAGAGGGAAGGAGAGAAAGAGAGACGGGGAGAGAAAGAGACAGAGAAAGAGAGAGGGAAGGAGAGAAAGAACGAGGGAGAGAAAAACAGGATGAGAAAAGTGCTGTTTTCACTTGGTTTCATCAGTAAGGCAAGACTGTCAAGCGTCACAAATAGTACCCTATTCCCTATATAGTGCACTACTTTAGACCAGAGCTCTATAGAACCCTACTCCCTATATAGTTCACTACTTTAGACCAGAGTCCTATAGAACCCTATTCCCTATATATTTCACTACTTTAGACCAGAGTCCTATAGAACCCTATTCCCTATATAGTTCACAACTTTAGACCAGAGTCCTATGGGCCTTGGTCAACAGTAGTGCACTAAATATGGAATAGGTTGTCATTTTGGATGAAGCCTCGAACGGCCAGGCTGCGTGTTTGCGTTGGCTGGCCTTACATCTCCAGCCAGCAGCAGACTACATAGCTGGCCCTGGCCCAACGTCAACAGGGTACCTTTGTGTGTGTGTGTGTGTGTGTGTGTGTATGTGTGTGTGTGTGTGTGTGTGTGTGTGTGTGTGTGTGTGTGTGTGTGTGTGTGTGTGTGTGTGTGTGTGTGTGTGTGTGTGTGTGTGTGTGTGTGTGTGTGTGTGTGTGTGTGTGTCTGTGTAAGTAACAGATGTGTCTTCAACGTGGGCCCATCACGTTTCTCCGCGAGATGGGAGAAGAGAGGAGGAGAAAGAGAGGGCTTCTTCTTTGCCCTCAATTCCCCTCCAAAGAAATCCAGTCTATAACCTTGTCACTCAGTTATAATTACAAAAATACAAACGGCTGTCCTGGCTGGAGCCTGTACAAAATGACTGCAGAGATGGAATAGCACTTACTGGCACTGAATGACAGAGAGAGAGAGTCAAAGAGGACAAGAACAGAGAGAGAAGCAGAAAACAGAGGAATGTACGACGGACAGACGACGGCTATAAAGGAGTGTGGCCCCATGAACAAAGTAGAGTTTAAAGAGCAGGGAAGAAACGGGTGATTGGGAGACGACTCGTAAATGCTGTAGGGCTCGAAGGGAACGGAACAGCATCCACATGGACATGAAGTCAGCGCTCTGGGTTTGAGTGGCCCTCCACACACCCTATTCCCTATATAATGGCTTAGTGTTGACCAGAGCTCTTAGGGCTCTGTTCAAAAGTAGTGCACTATATAGGAAATAGGGTCCCATTTGATAATAATTTCTGTGTCTATTCTCAGAAACAATGGAGATTTGCATTCATATTGTGCAGTTGGTTGTCATTCTGTTCCACCGAGTATTGTTGGGTATGATGAATGCAGGAATCCAAATAACGTACATTGTATTCTTGCATTGCAGAAGGACTGATGTTCTCAGCTTAGGCCTAGGCCTAGACCCAGAAACCTGGTTAACGGATTTGATTGAACAAGGTCATTTTTAAGTAAATCTCCATGGACTGCTTTATAACGAGCCCTCTAATATGTTGGTATCTGGGTCATGTTTGTAACGGTGTCAGACACACATCTGCAACCGATGGATCCATTGTAATTTGATGGCCCATTCCAGAGTGAAATACACACCTGCATCACTGAGCGGTCAGATGGAGTGTGTGTTTGTGTGTGTGTGTGTGTGTGTGTGTGTGTGTGTGTGTGTGTGTGTGTGTGTGTTTGTGTGTGTGTGTGTGTGTGTGTAGAGAGAGGAGTGTAGGCTTCCAGGTGTTCCAGGGTCAGTCAAAAACGAATCGGAAATTCAGTGAACACACCTGCGCAAAACAAAAGCTTGTCCCCAAATTTTTTTATCACACTTGGCATAGAATAGTGACATAATCCCCATAATTCCCACCCTTCATTCATCCCCATTCAAAGAAAACCAGTTGTTCCCACAGCAGCAGCACTCCTTTCCCTTGCCCAGTAGAACAGGGCCCTTCTCACCTCTCCGTGAATAACTGATATTCTTGCTCATCAATCAGCCGAGTCCCCACCACCCTGATGTCTCTTTCAACTCCAGCCTGAGCCCTGGACACCGTCATAAATCAGAGAGTACTGTGAGCTCTTCTGTCATTGGAAGGGTCAGACAAACCGTCTCCTATTCTTTACGAACCGTCTGACAGTCCACTTAACCTGCCGGTCTCGACAGCACTCATTTTTTAAATCATGTCGGACATGGACAGAGTCAGAGAGAAAGGCAAGGCAGCTCCGAGGCAAAACCATGTGTCGTTTGACACTAGTCTACTATAGCAGACACAGCTTTGGCCATAAAACTGGATACGAGCTTTGGGACATTAGGAACAAGAGAGACTAGTAAGGCAAGCTCGTTTGAGACCAGGTGTGAAGAGGGAGGCTTACTGTGAGTGGCTCTACCAAGGCAAAGAGGTCATTCACAGCCAGATGTTCAATACGCCACAGGCCATGTTTCATGCATTAAAATGGCTCGGTTTTCACAACGCCGATTATGACAGTGGAATACTTGCACTTTGACAGAGGGAAAATGTCAAAAGACGAGTAATAAAAGTGATAAATAGAGTCACATGTGGCAGACGTTGGGATTTAACCCCCTGAAGACAATTCAACATTTAAAACATCTTAAATGGTTGGGAACAAGCCAGGAGAATGGAGAGCATGTGTGTAAAGCATTGCAGTGAAATGTTGGCCTTCTAACCTACTGTCTTGCATTGAAGTGTAGTTTACAGGCATTTTCACATTATTCTACATTGAAGTGTAGTCTATAGGCATTTTCACATTATTCTACATTGAAGTGTAGTCTATAGGCATTTTCACATTATTCTACATTGAAGTGTAGTCTATAGGCATTTTCACATTATTCTACATTGAAGTGTAGTCTATAGGCATTTTCACATTATTCTACATTGAAGTGTAGTCTATAGGCATTTTCACATTATTCTGCATTGAAGTGTAGTCTATAGGCATTTTCACATTATTCTACATTGAAGTGTAGTTTATAGGCATGTTCACATTATTCTACATTGAAGTGTAGTCTATAGGCATTTTCACATTATTCTACATTGAAGTGTAGTCTATAGGCATTTTCACATTATTCTACATTGAAGTGTAGTCTATAGGCATTTTCACATTATTCTACATTGAAGTGTAGTCTATAGGCATTTTCACATTATTCTACATTGAAGTGTAGTTTATAGGCATTTTCACATTATTCTACATTGAAGTGTAGTCTATAGGCATTTTCACATTATTCTACATTGAAGTGTAGTCTATAGGCATTTTCACATTATTCTACATTGAAGTGTAGTTTATAGGCATTTTCACATTATTCTACATTGAAGTGTAGTCTATAGGCATTTTCACATTATTCTACATTGAAGTGTAGTCTATAGGCATTTTCACATTATTCTGCATTGAAGTGTAGTCTATAGGCATTTTCACATTATTCTACATTGAAGTGTAGTCTATAGGCATTTTCACATTATTCTACATTGAAGTGTAGTCTATAGGCATTTTCACATTATTCTGCATTGAAGTGTAGTGTATAGGCATTTTCTTACTCTTCTCTCTGCAACTTCAACATAAACCCCTTCACCTATAAGGACTGAGGGTGGAGTGAATAAAAACACACATGGAGACATTGAACTATTTCCACACACAGTTCTCCAATAAGCATCAGCCAGCCATGTGTGCCCCAGGTGTGCCCCAGAGTAGGCCCATGTATGCACTCATTCACTGGTGCTGAGCAGTGGGTTAGTCAGTCCTAATGCTCTGTGAGAGACAGATAGCAGTAGGTTAGTCAGTCCTACTGCTCTGTGAGAGACAGATAGCAGTGGGTTAGTCAGTCCTAATGCTCTGTGAGAGACAGATAGCAGTGGATTAGTCAGTCCTACTGCTCTGTGAAAGACAGATAGCAGTGGGTTAGTCAGTCCTACTGCTCTGTGAGAGACAGATAACAGTGGGTTAGTCAGTCCTAATGCTCTGTGAGAGACAGATAACAGTGGATTAGTCAGTCCTAATGCTCTGTGAGAGACAGATAGCAGTGGATTAGTCAGTCCTACTGCTCTGTGAAAGACAGATAGCAGTGGGTTAGTCAGTCCTACTGCTCTGTGAGAGACAGATAGCAGTGGATTAGTCAGTCCTACTGCTCTGTGAAAGACAGATAGCAGTGGGTTAGTCAGTCCTACTGCTCTGTGAGAGACAGATAACAGTGGGTTAGTCAGTCCTAATGCTCTGTGAGAGACAGATAACAGTGCGTTAGTCAGTCCTAATGCAGCAGGAAAAATAGAACGAGACAATCATTTGTGCCAGGTGTGATATCCCTCTTAAATAGCTTGGGCAAATGTTCCCATTGACCTTTAAGGCCAGCAGGCTAGTCTTTGTTTTAAATGTTTTAAATGTTTTAAATGTTTTATTTTTTAAATTTCTTATTTCTTACTATAATTTTTTTTTTATTGGTGCGTGACTGTTATTGAAAGTTGTATTGTCAATCTTGTTTTGTATTTAACGCCACTTTAAATGTGTACATGACACTGCAACAAAATTTCCCCATGGGGACAATAAAGTAAGTAAGTAAGTAAGTAATGCTCTGTGAGAGACAGATAGCAGTGGGTTAGTCAGTCCTAATGCTCTGTGAGAGACAGATAACAGTGGGTTAGTCAGTCCTAATGCTCTGTGAGAGACAGATAACAGTGGATTAGTCAGTCCTAATGCTCTGTGAGAGACAGATAACAGTGGGTTAGTCAGTCCTAATGCTCTGTGAGAGACAGATAACAGTGGGTTAGTCAGTCCTAATGCTCTGTGAGAGACAGATAACAATGGATTAGTCAGTCCTAATGCTCTGTGAGAGACAGATAGCAGTGGGTTAGTCAGTCCTAATGCTCTGTGAGAGACAGATAGCAGTGGGTTAGTCAGTCCTAATGCTCTGTGAGAGACAGATAACAGTGGATTAGTCAGTCCTAATGCTCTGTGAGAGACAGATAGCAGTGAGTTAGTCAGTCCTAATGCTCTGTGAGAGACAGATAACAGTGGGTTAGTCAGTCCTAATGCTCTGTGAGAGACAGATAACAGTGGGTTAGTC